>NC_134706.1:47828896-47851396 GCF_043290135.1 Rhipicephalus microplus
GGGTTATGAGAGACGTCGTTAATGAACGGCTCAGCAAATTTTACCATATGGTGTTCTTTGACGTGCTCAGACACCACACAGCACATGGGCCTATAACATTTACCTTTCACAGAATGTGACTGCAATGACTGGAACCAAACAGTTGGCCTTCGGGTCAGCTGCCAAGCGCCGTAGCCACTGCTCCACCATGGTGGTGGCGTACCTTAAGACAGTTTACAACGGGCGCTAAGAAAACCACTCCTCCAGCTCACTCTGTAGCGCTTGTGTTCGATATGGCGTGGAGCAGCCGTAGAAAAACTGTATTCCGTCGAGGTAGTTAAAAAAAGTCGCAGCTATGCCGCAAAGGCGAAGCAATGAACGCGATAGCAACAAATTCGAAAGCAACGCGCCAAATCGCAAGCAGATAGAAATGTGTTTCGCGTTTCTCACGCACAAATGACGCACGAAACATACTCTCGGGTACAGATGAAGGCGACTGAGCGTTTCGGTTGTTACTTCCCTGTGTCTGAAAAGCACACTCTTTTCGCAAACAGAAACGGTACGATAATGGCAGTGCCTTTCGTGCGCCCGGTAACTTCAACAGAATTGTTCCAGTGAGAGCCGAAAGTCAGCCAAGATGTACGATCCTCCCCACCGCGAGATAAAAGTGCGCGAGTGACCGTCCACCGTCCTCCTTTCTGTGGGGCGAAATACGCGCGAGAATGAGAGCACGTGCCGCCGCTACATGACAATCTGGCGACGCGCGCTCATTGCACCACCTTGCTTGTAATGCTGAAAACACGAAAGTCCCCCCCCCCGAGATGCCCGTCAACAGCGGTAACTAATTAATATAATTAGCTTGCTGTTTGAATGTTGAAGAAGGTGCTCCTCCGTGGCTCAGTCGGGAACGCCTTGCATATAAGATTCAGAGGTCTCACGTTTGATTCCACGCACCAGAGTATTTTTCTCAATAATTTTTTCTTTCTAGCATTTACCTATATATAGATACATATACATATACGGTGAGTTGCGGCGACACCAATGTCGACACCGACGCTGACGGCAGAATCCAGCGGAGAGTGTCCGTATAATTCCTATCGCAATAAAAATGCTTTTATTTAGAACGTGGAGGCCACGAAGAACCTCGTACGAGACATATTGTCACGGGCTAAGTGGATGCCTGAGGATGACGACGACGAAGTGCTGAACGTGAACGTGCTCGGACTGCAGCAGCGTTGTACGCATTAGCTCGCCACTATATTCGCCAGTACGCATTTGCTCGCCAGTGTATACTTTATTCTCCGTAACATCATTGGTGGAAGGTGCGGGGTACCACTCACTATACAGCCCAACGAGCTGGATCTTCGCAGCGGACGGCGCATTGCAGCTACCACGATGACTGACCAGGCTACTCAATGTCAACAATTCGGCATACCGTTTCGGTATTACCAGCATCACTGACATAGCTGCTGAACAACGCCGCGACCCCTCTTTTCGTGCTATTATCAATGGTCTGCACTCTCCCCATCATGACCACTCCTTACAACTGTTCGTTCTTCACAACGACATCTTGCACCGCTACAACGCCCGCCCTGATGGTGCTGAGCTTTTACTCGTTGTTCCTGTGCATCTTCGCTCAGATGTTTTGGCCCAGCTGCATGATGCCCCCTCCGCTGGACACCTAGGGGTGTCACGCACGTATGACCGCATTCGCCGCCGATTCTCTTGGCCTGGCCTCTACCGTTCTGTGCGACAGTACGTTGCGGCATGCAACCTCTGCCAGCGCCACAAGACACCTGCTCTGAGACCTGCTGGTACCCTCCAGCCCATTGAAGTACCAGATGAGCCATTTTTCCGAGTCGGCCTCGATCTTCTAGGACCTTTTCCCGTGTCGGCCACCGGTAATAAGTGGATTGCTATTGCTACCGACTACGCAACGCGGTACGCCGTTACACGCGCCCTCCCCACCAGCTGCGCTACTGATGTAGCCGATTTCCTTCTTCATGACATCATTCTGCGTCATGGTGCTCCTAGTCAGTTGATCACCGACCGCGGCCGCTGTTTTCTATCTAAAGTAGTCGACGAGCTCCTGCGATCCTGCTCTACCCACCACAAGCTCACTACAGCGTACCATCCGCCAACCAACGGCCTCACGGAACGCCTCAACCGTACCTTGACGAATATGTTAGCGATGTACGTCTCCAAGGATCACAAAGATTGGGACATCCACTTACCTTTCGTTACCTTCGCATACAACAGTTCACGTCATGATACATCTGGATTTTCCCCTTTTTACCTACTGTTCGGTTATGACCCGCCTTTGCCCATGGACACCATGCTCCAATATGACGCCCCCTCATCGACTGCTTATGCTCGTGATGCCCTGGCCCGAGCTGACATCGCCCGCCAAGTCGCCGGGGATCGTTTATGTGCCTCGCAGCCTAACCAAAAGAGTGCTTACAATCGCCGGCACCGCAACGTACAGTACTCTCCGGGGTCACTCGTCTTGCTGTGGTTACCATCACGTCGTGTTGGTCTCTGTGAAAAACTAATGTCCCGTTACGTTGGCCCCTACCGCGTCATACGCAAGGTCACCAGCGTGACCTATGAGATAGCTCCACTCCATACCACGTCAGTACCAGCTTCAGTCCCGACCGATATAGTGCACGTCTCGCGGCTTAAACCATACTACTCACGCCTCGGCGGGTAATGTCACGGGCCAAGTAGATGCCTGAGGATGACGACGACGAAGTGCTGAACGTGAACGTGCTCAGAATGCAGCAGCGTTGTACGCATTAGCTCGCCAGTATATTCGCCAGTACGCATTCGCTCGCCAGTGTATACCTTATTCCCCGTAACAAAGTCACGCGTCCGCAGCAGTCGTACGGACGCAGCCTGCTAGCCATTTGCAATAGAGAGTTCGCGTCCGTATGTTGCGGACGCGCAACTAAATCTGTCTATTAATCTGACTGTCCCTGTCCTTCCTTTCATAAATGCAATCGAGCTGTTCATGCTTCATGGCATCATTTCGAAGTAGGACCCTTGCTTCATTGATGATCTGGCTCTTCAGGGATTTTCGTGGAGATCGTTTAGCCTTGAGCTTGTCCATGTAATCCAGGCCACTCGTAGTGATCGGTTCGTCTATCCCGACTTTCGGCCCCATAATGTATAGGATATGGCGCGGAGAAGCCGTAGAAGAAGTCTATCTCGTCATGGTTGTCAAGGAGAGGCTTTTATTTTAACTGTATGAGACATAAAAACCCTGCTGCTACTCTAATGCTCCTATTTCTCTTCTTATTTTTTGTTTCTTTCTAAAAGCAAAGCATTTCGTAGCGAACTTCGGCGACATTGAGCGTATCTATCTATCTATCTATCTATCTATCTATCTATCTATCTATCTATTTATTTATCTATCTATCTATCTATCTATCTATCTATCTATCTATCTATCTATCTGTCTGTCTGTCTGTCTGTCTGTCTGTCTATCTATCAATCTATCTATCTATCTATCTATCTATCTATCTATCTATCTATCTATCTATCTAGCCACTTGGACTTTTAGTTCTCCTGGCCGTTTCGCTAATGGTATCAATACCAAACTTGGTATGGCATA
The DNA here is from genome assembly GCF_043290135.1 of Rhipicephalus microplus. Taxonomy (NCBI): domain Eukaryota; kingdom Metazoa; phylum Arthropoda; class Arachnida; order Ixodida; family Ixodidae; genus Rhipicephalus; species Rhipicephalus microplus. Next base: position 47,832,489 of record NC_134706.1, read on the forward strand.
ACAATACTGTATGAAGAACATTTTTGACTAGTCATAACATGAAAATCATGAGATGGATGTCATGAATGTCATGCTTTACATTTAATAGCCCTGCAGCTCTTCCGGTGATTTCGTTCACATGTCATGTTGCGAAGCTGGTATGGTATGACATGATTGCATGGTTAACACAAGCGACACACCCTAACATGAAATTCATGACATGCGTGTCATGTAACAACATGACTACGTGCCATGCTCATGAAGCGCTCGCGGACGTTTTGCTTGCGTCATATATACCAAATTCGGTATTACAGTACTTGAATGAATGACGAAGGTATGTGACAGGTGCAAGCACGATAATGAAGAGATGCGTGTCATGTAGCAACATGACTACATGCCACACTCATGATGCGCTGGCGGCTGTTTTGCGAGCTTCACTTATACCAAATTTGGTATTACGGGACGCGAATGGATGATGAAGGTATGATACTGGTCAAACATGATCCACATAAAATGCATGTCATGTAACAACATGAATACATGCTATGCTCATCATGCGCTCACGGCTGTTTCGCTAGCATCCCATGTACCAAATTCGATATTACGTGACGCGAACGGACGACATAGGTCAATGACACATCCAAACATGTTAATCATTATATGCGTGCCATGTAACAAGACTACATACCGCACTTATGAGGCGTTCGCGGCCGTTTCGTTAGCGTCACATATGCCAAATTTGGTAGTACTTGACGCCAATGGATGACGAAGGTATGTGACTGGTGCAAACATGATAATCATGAGATGCCTCTCATTTGAGAACATGACTACATGCCACAGTCAAGGCACCAATACATTTCGACGTGACGCGGTTAGCCTGCTCGCCGGCGTTCACTTCGTCGCGTCATGCCGGCGTCGCCACGACAGGCGCCGGTTCTGCCATATGCTCGCAGGCGCGCGCCGCGCTGCGTTGCTCTGGTGCATGCACGTTTCAGCGCATCCGGCGTCCCGCCATCACGAAAAGAGGGAGGCGCAGTGTTGTCTGGGTAACGCATGAGTGCGAAATGCAGCATGTCGCATTTCACGCCGGTTGTCGACGGGCTGCGCCGACGGACGCTGGTCGCGCCCGGCGTCACACTATGAAGTGCTCGCGTTTTGGTAACGCAGCGTTGCTGTGCCCAGCGTGCGCGCACGTCCACGATACCAATTGGAGTATAGTGGGTCCTTCATGATGCCCTCGCGGGCGTTTTGCTAGCTCCGCATATACCAAATTTAGTGTTACGTGACGTCAATGTATGACGAAATATATGACTGGTGTAAACATGATAATTCTGACATGCATGTCATGTAAGAACATGACAACATACCACGCTCATAGCGTGCTCGCGGCCGTTTCGCTAGCTCCACATAAACTAAATTTCGTATCACGTGACGTGAATAGATGACGAAGGTAAACAACACATCCAAACATGATAATCATGGCACGGAAGTCATGTACGGCATCATTTACCTCCACTTCCTTTCGTTGTGCTGACTTTAAAGTGGCATAACGACATTTCTCAGTCGTGCTTCCCATATCGTTGGTTCCCACTGTACGTGGATTCTGCCAATTTTTAAGGGCGAAGCTCCTTAGGGCGTGGGCTGTGCGTCCCCTGTATGTAGCCACCTCTAGTTTAGTTCTTGCAGTGTTCACTAGATGGCGGTACCGTCTCCTGTATGTAGCCACCTCTCGTTTAGTTCTTGTAGTGTTTACTAGATGGTGGTACTTGTAGCTGATGATGAAAAGATGCAAGATGTTATAAACTAGAAAGCGGTACTTGTAGTTGATGAAAGACGCGAGATCTTATAAAATAGGAATGATGTCACATATGGCGCGTGTCATTGGTTGAAGGCAATCGTTCGATTTAGTGCGGCGACGTACGCTAGAGGGAGCGATGTAATAAAATCGAGTGGGCAAAATGTACAGAGGATTCATGGTTTACCAGGTTTACCTCCGGAGCTTCGCCCACTCATCATCATTCACTTCGTGGATATGGCGGCACTTTTTTTCCTCTATGCGGTGGTCCGTCAGCGTTCGTGATGGAATCAACAACCCTGATGGGTGTTCAGCACAGGCCTGTTATTATCTATCAACGCAGGTTTACGACAAGACTCGCGTCCTCTGACTACCGCTACGAGGGTGTGCTACTGGAGAAAGGTGTGAGCGTCATGGCCTGCAGTCATCAGGTTCACCATGACCCTAACGTATGGGAGAGGCCGGATCAATTTGATCCAGACAGGTGAGTTTCCTGCTCACACCGGGATGATAGTGTATATGTTCGGTCTGGGGCTTCTTCAACTCGCCTAAGGAGGAGGGGGTGCAAAATCGGTTCCGTACATTGAGTAAGGGAGCGAGGCGCTGCAATTAACCTTTGCCATCTTCTGATGGTTAACCCTGGGCACATCTGTGGAAGTGATAACTGATTGTCAAGGTTATATTTGTCTGAAACGGCACGCGTGTACTCACCGCAATGTTTAAAAAAGACCCAGTTCCGGCTTAGGATTCATAACGGGGCACCGTGGCGTACCAGAGATTATATGAGACCATAGACAAGCTAAATCTCTCTTTTCCAGGCTTTGGTCACAAGAAGGCAAAGTGTGCACTCTCGTCCGTCTCCCCCACCCCTGATTTCTTCTTAGAGTAATACGTCAGCCGTATAAAAAAAATAAAGGTATACCCCACCTTTATCCGGGCATCTTTGTGTTTCTAAGTGACGGCTACACTTCGTTCAAGAGATACCATATACAGGGTGTCCCACGTAACTTTAGTCAGAGTTTGAAAATATGCCGGAACACGTAATTACGACGCGACCAAATGCGTGTTGCCCACGATTGCTTGGAGTTAGTCAGACTATATTTTGCGTTCTCAAATATTGTTTATTTGATATGTTTAATTACTGAACTTTTTAAGAAATAAAGTTATATAAAAATTTTAATGAGAAAGTCGTACATTGATTCGCAAAACGCCCGTGTAGACAATTTTGAACTCTATATCTGTTAGGTGTTATTGTTTTTCTGTCAATTACAAAAGCCCGCGAAATACAAAAAATACCACGTGACAAACCCGCTTGTGCGCCCGTGCGCACAATGATTCTAGTGCTCCTTGACGTTCCGCGTATGAACTATCATAGCATTTGCCCCATTGTGCTGTCTCGGCAGGGCCGCAACGATGGTGGTGGCTTTACGATGAACACGCTCTGCTATCGGCCACAAAAACGATAACCACTGTGACTGCTTATCACTGTTATAAACCGTTGCGAGGGAAGCGCGTCGTTCGTACGCGGAACGTTAGGGAGCAAGCAGTAAAATCATCGTGCGCACTGACGCGCAAACGGGTTTGTCACGTGGTACTTTTGTATTTCACGGGAATTTGTGATTAGCAGAAAACACGAATACTTAACATATATAAAGTTCAAAACTATCTATTTGGACGCTTTGCAATCCGATCTAGAACTTCCTCATTAAAATTTCTAATCCTTCTTTGTTCCTTTGGGAGTAAGCTAATTAATTATACCTAATTAAACAATAGTTCAGAACATGAAAAATTGTCTTACTATCTCCAGGCAGCAGTGAGCAACATGTCATTAGTCGCGTCGTAAATACGTGTTCCAGCATATTTTTAACTCTGGCTAAAGTTACGTGGGGCACCCTGTATAGGCATACGGCTAATATGAGCCCCCTTTAACAAAGTGGCAGAACCCGATCACAGCAACCACACATTCATGTGCCTCATACCATGTACAGCAATTCTAGGGGTTCAATGGGTCTATATATGAAGAGAGAGTAACTAATCTAAAAACGGAACTAAGAGTAAGCTTCCCGTTGGAAGCCCGTCCATGGCTGAGGCAAATAAGAGGCCCACGCATCTTTGTTCCTTGTCAAATGAACTCCCGCCCCTCCCCCTTAAGCTGGTCAGATGGCTAAAGTAGGGAGATGTATTGCTTGTCAGGTCATTAGGTGTTTCACTTGCTTGCCGCAGGTTCTCACCCGAACAGAGGGCTTCCAGAGATCCACTTGCCTTCCAGGCATACGGCATTGGACCTCGAAATTGTGTTGGCATGAAGCTGGCGCAGCTTGAAATGACACTCGTTGTTGCCAGGCTGGTGCACCGATTCCGGCTACACCTAAGCTCAAAACACGAAAAGGTAAGGAGTAACCTTCTTTCATAAAAAAAGCTGTTTACCCTATCCATGTAAAGCCTAAAAAAAGTGAAGATAGCTACCTGTAAAGATTATAACATGGCCCTCTTGGCTGTGCTAGGTCTTTTTCTTAGCGTAGACAAAGAATAGTCGAACTACAGCCTGTCGCAGATCTTGCCAGAGTGTCTCAACTCCAACGCCAGAACTAACGTGCAAAGCTGGTTTGTGGCACGCCTGGTAGAAGCGCGGGCCTTCGTCAATCGTACTCGTCTTGCGCAGCTCGCCAGCTCTGTGCGTCGGTTGCGTAGACTGTCTTAGTATATGGGCGCGGCTGATAAGCAACGGCGTGTGCTAGGCCAATGCCCAAGGGGTTTGCTGCAAACACCCGACGTTTTACCTCGAGCTTTAGGGCCTGGCTTTCTAAATTGCGAAAAACTACCCAAAACTGTACAAACATCTCTTATTCCTTTGTTCTTTGAATGCCTCACACCCCCTCATTTTAAAACTGTGGTTGCAGCTAAACAACCACCCACCTTCACTGTCCGCGCTATCGATTCGAAACGGCGGCCCTCACAGCTGCACTAGACCAACTGCACAACAGCCCCATCACATAAAATAAAACACCAGTGCTCTGGCCTATGCGGTGTGTACCACGAGGTGCTCTGGTGGTGTTGTCGCGGTTTCATCAAGCAACCGGACGGAGGGATAAACTGTAGCTCTTTGCGAGTAGTATTTCTGTGCATATTTTGAATAGTGATGTGTCATCTATTATCTTTGTTTTGTTGCTTACTGTCGTCACGAGCTTTTCTTATTCTCATTCATCTTTTTATGCTCTCTTTTCTCATCCCAAGTACAGGGTAACAAACTGGAGGGTATACCTCTGCTTCACCTCACTGTCATTACTATATCTTTCCCTCTCTTATCCCTTTGAGGAGAAATGCCCACATACGTGGTCGAAAATTGTAGGACGAAGCTCCTTAAGTTCGTGGCTTGTGCGCTGACATTGGCGTTGGCCTCACTGTTGGCCGTATCCGGGCTCGTGCATGGTATCTACTATACGCCATGACGATGACATTGAGGAAGGGGAAGATGGTGATGGTGATGATCACAGTCAAGTAGTGGCTTGTGCAGTATATGACGTCTTCATATTCTCAACTATGCATTTCATATTACTGCAAATAACCAACCACCAGGGGAACGTGCACACACGACCTCGTCATTACCAATTTCCGGCTGGATATAATACCACAAAGGAGGAATAATGAAGGCAAAATGAAATTCACAACTCCACGCATAGAATAAATCACGCATTGTGTAAGGACTAAGCAATAATGTCCTGCGTATGACGGCGGGGGGCTGCTTCAATGATGACATTTACGAAGTTCATTGTGTGTGTCGTTCAACGTGATGCTTTCAAATAGAAGTTCACAAGTAGTACTTTCTTTCTTTTCTGTAATCGAACACTACTGAAAACAAGTGACGCATGCGTTTCGAGGCTATGATCCTTTTATGTAACAGTAAAAATAAAAAGAAATAAATAGGTTCACAGTAATAAATGCAAAATAAATTGTAATTACCAAAAATTACTACAATTCATACAATACAAATTATTACTCGGCCTTTACTTGTTTTATTGTGATATGAAACGCTTTAAAATTACATTGTGAGACTTGCGTAGTCGCAGACAGTGCTCTACAATTCGTCCCTAAAAGAGATATGAGGAAGAAAACATCACCAACGACCCGAATACGGCTCGAGGCTATAGAGAAGATCTTCATAGATTACGGAGGGTTTGTTCTGCTCCGAAGTATAAATTCGAGAGTTGGATAAATGTAACGCCTGTACGGGGTTCTCTGCGATTTAGCTGACCACGAAGCAAGCAATTAGCAGGGTAAAAAAGAATGGATCGAAAGCTCAATCCCCAGCATGTTGGTACGCTCACTCGGCAGAACGAACGGGCCTGAACAGACTTGGACACAAGTTGAATCCGTGCAGCAGAACAAGCTTTTGTAAATTATGTGCAATTGCTTTTTTTAACTCTGTCTCGATTCCTTTGCTTATTGTTAAAATATAACACGCTACACGTTGTGCCAGCTCACAAAAAAAAAAGTGTTTCACCCATAACGTCATAGCTTCAAGCATTGCCTACTAGCACTACTACGCTTAACTGCACAAAAATTATTGTTCATTTTTGGCGGAAGGGCGACTGCTGGTATTGTACACGGCTTGTTTGAGTTCATTGCCATTTTCTGTCAGTTCTTTTTAGAGAGATAAGTGAGAGAGGAAGGAGAAGGTGCACAAATATGTGTAAGAAAGCATCCCCAGAAGTTCTAATAAATACTTCGAAAAATTTATTCAACTAAATGAAGGCTATTTAATTTGTAGAGCAAACAACTTAGTGAGCTTCTTGACTCTGCCTTTAATAGTCCTGAATATATTAACACACTTTTGTTCTTGTTATTGCATCTGTCATTTTTTCAACAGGGTGAACTGAAAAGGCACACATGCTTCTTCATCGCTCGTCCAGTGAATGGAGTCTGGATTCGTCTAGAAAAGCTGAAGGATGGATCGTGACATCGCAGTTCGACTTTGCAACGAAAGTCAAAGAAGTTCAGCCAAATAAAGCATTGTTTCGCACCAAGAGAAGCTGAAAAAGTTATGGCTTATTTTATTTTGAGGGCAATATTACGAGCCGCCTGTTTCCCTAGTCGCAAGCGAACTTGATAATGAGGGTAACAGCACGAAAAAATGAGACGCAGATTGATTGATTGATATGTGGGGTTTAACGTCCCAAAACCACCATATGATTATGAGAGATGCCGTAGTGGAGGGCTCCGGAATTTTCGACCACCTGGGGTTCTTTAACGTGCACTCAAATCCGAGCACACGGGCCTACAACATTTCCGCCTCCATCGGAAATGCAGCCGCCGCAACCGCGATACGAACCCGCGACCTGCGGGTCAGCAGCCGAGTACAACATGGGACGCAGAAAGATTGATTACACGACACAAGCACTGACGAACAATTGTGTGTAAATTTATTACACCTGGAAATATATAGCTGAAAACAAGAACAAAAACTATCACGTACACATAAGAGTGAAAGGCAAAAAGGAATCTGCCACGAGTCGAAAAGTACAAGCTAACTGCCCAAAAACACTATCTCTTTTTCTAGGAGGGCCAGTGAAGGCTCACTGGCACACAGGTTCCCTTTCGTCGCGATATGAAAAGCCTCGTTAATTTCGCGCTCTGTATTGTTACGATAGCTTGAGAGTACCTTGCATTCATGAAAGAGCGGGACGCAGCCACACAAGGAGCAATGGGCTGCCAAGGTGCTTCTTGTTGAATTCCTGAGACTATTTGCGGGCTCTCTCCGGTGGTCGTTCAAACAGCGACCGGTGTGTCCAGTATAGGACAGACCACAGGACAACAGAATGTCGTACACTACGTTGCTCACACGCTCAACGTACTGTGTCCTGTGTTTCTTGATGCATGCATGCTCCTTGCGATTGTCATGGTTCACTTTCTTGCAAAGGCAGCCGAGCTTAGGAGGTGGCGAGAAAACGAGTCCCACGTCTACTCCCAACAATCTTCGGGGGTGCATGGCTCAAACCGTGTACGTAAGGGATGACAGAAATTTTCTGTCTTTCCTGCGCTGGGCATGTCCTGGAACCTAGTTTCGAGAGCTCGCTCGGTAAAATTGTTGCCAAGGCACTGAGTAGTTCAGTCGGGTAGCCGGCACGTTTCAGTCGCTTCACCTGGGCGCCAAAGGTTCTTTGCACTTGGTGAGGGCAGCACCTCTTAAGATCACTCCTGAGAACCCCTAAGGCACCTACGCGCTTCAAAAGCTTTGCATGCGCCGAATTGTACGGAAAAAGGCCGCGAACACGCCAAATATTTGCTGTGATTCTTTATCGATTGAACTGTCAAGCCTGAAGAGCACCAGTAAATCATCCACGAATCTGAGACCTTCAGTGCACTATGGCCTGAAAGGACGTCCTGCAGCTGCCCGTCGAGGCGAGCCAGAGGCGAATCGCTCAAAACGGGGGCAAGACAAGAGCCTATGCATGTACCCTCATTCTGGGTATACAGACGACCTTCATGTTCGACGAACGTAGAACGGAGGTAGAACAGCAGCAACTTATGAAGGCTGGCTTGTTGGTGCCACAGGAATTTTCAAACTGAATGGTGCCGTGTTCTTCGATGCTCTCGCTGACACCTTGACATATGGGATCCTGAGGCAGGTAGTAATATAGATCTTGGACATCCACAGAGAACGCTCCCACCCGTGTGTTGCCAAGGTTGCCTATGAACAAGTCAACTTCATTTGGTCTTCTAACAAGGAATGGGTCATTTATGGTTAAGACTGACAGACACCACTGGAGGTGCAGACCTATCGAATGCTGCCAAGTGCCTCTTTCGATCACAATGACTCTCAAGAAGCGGGAAGTGCAGTCGTGCAATGATGCGGAGCTAGAGAAATTGGCTACGTCAATCAAGAAAGCTGAGGCTCTGGCTGAAGTCTTTCTTCTCGGCAAAGACGCACAAGGAAGCCTGCCCTTTCAGAGTCATTGTGCGCGAAAGGTGCACAAATAATGTTAAGCAAAGGCTCTGAAAGGGTGCTCTTCCAGCTTTCGCTGTGACAATGCTGCCCATTCCGTGCAGGCCTGGCGTTTCCCTTTTATTTTATTTTTTACGCATACGACTGCACCAAGCCAAAGAGGTTTCCAGCCCCTTGAAAATGTGGAAAGGGTCTTGAAAGTGTGGACAATCATTTTAGCATTACAAACTGAATGACTGGCCATTTTAATTTTAATTTTAAATAAGGAACACCACATCTTAGAGCGGTGCTTCGGTATCTTGCCCCTGTGCCGGCTCCCTGCAAGTTAGGCCAAAGCTTTACGCCACCTAACTGTTTGCAAGTACTAAACCCGCATAATTATGTACTCCAGCAGAACTACATACAAAGCCTTCCTGGAGACGCGCTGTAAAGCCATGCATGTTGCAATGCGGGAAAGTGCGCACGTAGGATATTTCAGTTCAAATATTTGGGGCACCCTCCAACTTATGTGGTGGGGGAAACGTGGTCCCGGGATCTGTCCAAACCTAAATTTATTGCGGGTGCTCATTTTATTGTATCTAGAATTATTCAGGCTAAATGTATGTTCAAACCGCGTGCCCCTATCACTGTTGATCTTGCAGCACTAATCTCTCCAGCCTTTAGTCTACACAGCCCACAAGTAAAAAATATTAAGCAATAGAGCTTTTAAGAGCGTTCGAGGGTCCTTTATAGATTTCCCTCTAAAGTTTTTCTTTCAATCGTTGGGCATTAGAGCTTCCTTCACGTGATTAGAAGCGAAACCAGTGCAACACTTAAGTTACTTCAGGAAGCACCGACATTCATGCGTTCATATGAAAGCTACAAGAAATTGTGGCATCAAAAATTGCAAGTCACATTCATATTCTCGGTCAAATGTCCATTTCCCATATCAAAAATGGCTGATGAACCGATGACCCCACGATCTAAGGACCTTCAGTTATTCGAAAAGAAAGAGCGGTGCAAGGAAAGGCAGGTCATACCTATATCCGGTCACATGCTTATCTGCATGGGAAGTTGTCTGAAAACTCCCAAACAAAGGCAGATAATCATACAAAACCACTCATGTATATAGGTATGTGATCTGATAGGTGTTACCCTTCGTTCGTGAGAGACGAAAGTTTCTTCCCATCTTCATGTTTTTTTTCTTGCATTCATACAACGCCAATTACAGTTGTTAGCTAACACAAACATCTCTTGAATAAACGTAACGCATAATTTTTCCGGTGTGCATTATCACTGCGATGTGCCATGAATATAGTGCAATATATTAGTGCTATATGTTATCAGATATCTCGTAAGAGAAAATAATGCGCATACTCTTTACGTGACTTGTCTTTTAGGGGCGAAGCTCCTTAAAGTGGCACCCGTTTGTCCCTCGTAGTAGTCGTAGTCGTAGTGTGTAACCATTCTTATGTTTTTACCTGCAAGATGGTGCCGGTGGGAGATTTCTCTTCTGCGTTGTTGAACAACAACAACTTCGCAGCGTGCGCGTTAACTAAAAACCGAATTCTCCTGTCTCTCATTCCCCATTAGAAGCCATCGGCATGTACATTGAGCACTATCTGACAAGAAAGGGTTGCTCCGTTATACTCGCTGGGCGTAAGCTCCTTGGTTTTAGAAAAGTTTAGCGAGCATTGGGCCGTAGTGCCATGAATACAGTGAACTAGTATATACCATGAACTCGAGGTGGATAAAGGTGGAAGGTAGACACGAAGCGCAAGGCGTAAGAAAGTGTGCGTGTGCCACCTCTCGTTTAGTCCTTGAAATGTCCGCTGGATGGCGGTGCTTCTATATGGGGAATATATGATGAAAAGATGCGAGATGGTGGTACTTGGAGTGTTGACTAGATGGACGAACGGACACACAGACAGATGCATGAACGGACGCACGGATGTCTGCACGCACAAATGGACGCATGGACGGACGCAGGGGCGGATGCAAGGACGAAAGCAGGGACGCAGGGGCGGATGCACGTGCGGACGCATGAACAGACGCACGCACGGATGGTCACACAGAGGGACGCATGGACGGACGGAAGAAAGAACGAATGGACGGATGGATGCTTCGCCCCACTCTACATCCTTCACTCCATGGATACGCTGCCATTTTTTTTCCTTTACATACACCCTCAAGCATACGCTCCTTATTTTTATCTTTATATCGACGTCAGCCTGAAACGTCAGGTAGTCTAGCTTAGAAGGTATTATTACCCACAATTGAAAAGTATAGCCTAAAGAATGAAGCGTATACACAACTCGCATGGTAACTAGTTTTACATATCACAGCAGCGTGTTTTCATCTGCATATATTGTTACGTAATTTGGCGGAGTATTCAGACCAATCATCATGGCTGTTTCAGATAGCATATCTAAGAAACCGCAGCACATTGGTGCTCTCAGTACCCTTTTATTGTCTTTTTCTTGACTAAGGGCGACGGGACGGCTTATGCTCTTCTAAAGTAGAGTACCTCGTACTCTAAATCGTTGACAACTTTTTCTAGGCACACAAGACGTTCAACGTTAATTAACGTCACGGGATGGATATGCTCTCTCCTGTAGTAGAACACCATGTGCTATAAATAGTTAACCACTTTTTTTTCTAAACAGGACCAGCCGAGCTCAGTGGAGCGGCTGCGATTGGTCGATCAATCTAACGGGGTCTCAGTTTAGCGACCCGCCAAGACCTCTTATGCGGTATGCCATTTTTTACAATAAAAGCTTCATTCATTCATCGCGTATAGTACACAAGAACTGTTCACTTTCCCATATTGTAGGACCTAATACACCAAAAGCTGTTCGTTGTTCAAACACATCGGAATTTCAATGCCGACAAAACGAGCAAGAATGTCCGTGAGTCCTTGTGAGACGCCAGTGTAGAATTGATAGAAAAAGAAATCTATAAATTTGTTTCGCTGTACTGGGTATCGAATCTATGGCTCCACGCTTACATATTAAGTGCGCATTACATCAGTGTCTCGGGCAGTCATATGCTGCCAAGTGCTGTCATCGTTTCCTGGCGTAACGCAGGCAAATCCACGCGCAGCAAAGCCGTTTATTTTATAATAAGTGCATGCTCGCTACAAAAAGTCTTCTTCATCTCGTTCTTAGAGCGCCTTAAACATGACACTCATTGCGCAGAACTTCATCGGGCTCGGGCTTTCGTATGCTGTGGTTGTTCGGTGGAACGAAGCCAAAACGACGTATATGAGATTAGAAAAAAAAGGAACCAAGCAAAAAAAAGAAATAGACCAATGGCTGCCAATGGCTGCTAATGGGAAATGATAGACAGAAGAATTTGTCTTTTACTTTCTTACGGCTTGCGCTTCGTATGTACTTCCCACCTTTAACCACCTCGAGTTCATTCATGGTACATACTAGTTCATTGTATTCATGGCACTGCGGCTCAACGCTCGCTAAACCTTTCTAAAACTAAGGAGCTTACACCCAGCGAGTATAACGTAGCGACCCTTTCTTGTCAGATAGTGCTCAATGTACATGCCAATGGCTGCTAATGGGGATCGCAGCGTGCGCGTTCACTACAAGCCGAATGCTCCTGTCCCTCATTCCCCGTTAGCAGCCTTTGGCATGTACATTGAGCACTGATTTTTATTGTTCAACAACGCACAGAAGAAAGCTCTCACCGCCACCACCTATAGGAGGTCAAAATGTTATACTTGTTACAAACTACAACTGCTACGAGGGACGAACGAATGCCGCTATAAGGAGCTGCGCCCCTAACATGGTTGGGTGACCATGTCATTGCCACATAAACAACACGCACGGTACCCAGTGTATTTGCCTAGGATGACTCACAGGAGAAATTCCACTCTTTTCAGTCGATGTCTTGGTCTTCCCCTGAAGCCTTGCCGCGGTGGTCCACTCGGCTGCTACCCGCATGTCACGGGATTGAATCCCGGCGGCGGCGGCTGCATTTCCGATGGAGGCAGAAATGTTGTAGGCTTGTGTGCTCAGATTTGGGTGCACGTTAAAGAACCCCAGGTGGTCTAAATTTCCAGAGCCCTCCACTACGGCGTCTCTCATTCGATTGGATTAGATAAACTTTTATTTGGTAGAGCACTGTGTTGCGGGCAGCTCCCGCGTGGGGACTGAGATGCCAAGCTCCTCAGCCGCCTCGCGGGCTTGGTGAACAGCCCAGAGCTGATCTGCCAAGGATGAGCTGCGGATTGCCGCCTCCCATTTGGCAGAGGTGATGTTCGATATATGAGCGAATATAGTGCACTGCCAGAGCATGTGTTCTAATGAAGCTATTTCCCCACAATGTGGACAAAGATTACTTTCGCATAGGTCAGGGTACATGATGTGTAACATTTTCAAAGTAGGGCACATCCGCGTTTGCAAGAGCCTTATTGTAAGTGCTTGGGGCCAAGTTAGATTTATGTGAGGTGGAGGGAAAATCCTTCTAGACAGGTAGAAATGTTCAGTGAGCTCGTTATATGTTGTAAGAATTTCCCGGTTATCCCCTTCACCGGTAGAACGCATCCCCTGGGAGGCGCGGTTGGAGACTTCTCGTGCCGCCTCGTGTGCTGCTTCATTGAGATTGGGAGGGGAATCGTTGATTTGTCCAAGGTGAGCTGGGAACCAACTCAGAAGATAACCATATGGTGTTTTTTGTACCTTAAACCACATATCAATTAATCATCTTCGCCTGCCTCTTTCGAAAGCTTTGTGCACGTTACCTGGCTTTGAGCTGCCTTCGCAATACTTTGACCATCAACCGAGCGATGATGTCACGTGAGGAGGTCACCATGCAACCTCACATCATGTGGCTTCAGGACAGCGTTACGAATTATGAGTTGCTGCGACGGAATTACTACATCAAGTGGTGATAACAACACGAGATGGAGTTTCGCATAGCGTGTGTTGCGCGTTGGCGCCAACAGCCAGTGTTAGCGCTTTACGTGGTGTTGTAGACTCCCCCGCCCCTTTCCACGAGAGGAAGAAGGTGGCCTGCCTAGGGGCATGGGGCAATACATTACAAGGGGATCAATGCAACTGTGCTTCTGTTAGCTGAAAGTGGGCTGGTTTCATGTGGCAATCGCAGCAACAGGCTCTTGACAAACACTGTTGCAGATGGCGGCGTCGTACGTAACTGGAAGTGGCAGAAAACAGTGCGGCTCCGGAGTTCCACTGCGAGCGCTTAGCCCCCACCTCTGCTAGTTCTGGGTCGGGATGCAGTGATATTTACCGTGAAGGAAAGCAAAGAGGAGAAGGGAGGACACAACACGTGCGCTGACTCCTAGATCCTTTCAACGAGAACGTCGAAACTAAATTACCTATAAACGCCACAATCAAGCCCTTAGCGAAGTACGTGAGTGACGCGGTTGTTAAAGCCTTGATCGCCGTTCAAGCACGAAGCGACTGCCTGTCTTCACCAATCAGCTGCCTCATTCATTTCGCGCTCGCTCCACCATGAAGCGCAAAGTGTCACCTCGCAATTACGAAATTAACGGCTGCGTTCTACAGCGTATCAATGAAGCCACTTACTTTTTACGTCAAACTGGCTATAGTTTATGATGAAGCACACGGCGTGTACATTTTACATGCCGACAAAAAAATATTCATGAATCTGAAGGCTAACAAGTTAGCCCGAAAATTCTCGAGGCCCGTGTAAATATAATTACGTGATTGAATAATTTGTGGGGTTTAACGTCCCAAAACCACCATATGATTATGAGAGACGCCGTAGTGAAGGGCTCCGGAAATTTTGACCACCTGGGGTTCTTTAACGTGCACCCAAATCTGAGCACACGGGCCTCGACATTTCCGCCTCCATCGGAAATGCAGCCGCCGCAACCGGGATTTGAACCCGCGACCTGCGGGTCAGCAGCCGAGTACCTTAGCCACTAGACCACCGTGGTGGGGCTATAATTACGTGCGCGTTCGAAAATCCCAGGTTTGTGAACATTTCTGGAGCCCTCCTCTACGGCACTTTTCGTAATCGAATTGTAGTTGTAGAACGTTAAACTCCATCAGTTATTATTACAAGTTAGTCAGCATTTCGATCCCGGCGGCCACATAGCGACGGAGACGATGCACCGAAGGCCAGTGTACTGGGAAGCATCAGTTTGTGGTCTGGGTACACCAGACAGCCAACATATTCGGACCCTTCCACTATGGTTCTATAGATCACCGTAAAATGGTTCTAGCACGTTAGACCTCCCACGTTATTAATTCACTAATAATAACAAGTTTCTGCTTCGCATGCATTATCAGGCATGGTGCTCTCTTAGTTTCAAATTATTAAAGCCGAATAGCTAAATATGTTCAAGGAGAAATCTGAGATGGTAAAGAAGGATCACGAGAGAGAGCAAGGCATGCAAAAATATTAACCAACATAGAAAAAATACAGTATATGCTATTTTTATAATAATATTTACTATATCAGTTTAACGTCCCAAAACCATGAAGGTGTTATCTAACAGTCTTCCAACAGATCTTCTCGTTTAGGTGAGGGAATAGAAATATTTGGGAGCGACCATAACTAACAACATAAGTTGAAATTATCGTATTAGTAACAATTGTGCTTACTCTTTTCGCTAACTTAGTATTCTGCAACATAAGCTAGAACAGGCGCCCCCAGAAACCAAACTTCATGCATACAAAGCACTTATAAGGCCTAAGTTAGAATACGCTTGCACCGTCTGGGATCCTCACGCCAACCACACTATTTACGCAGTTTAAATGGTTCAGTGCAAGGCTGTTATATCCATTTTTTTAATTCCGTAGTACTGACTCACCAACAGCTCTCAGGGATACTCATGGTATCACCATCATCATCATCAGCCTGACTACGCCCACTGCATAGCAAAGGCAGCTCCCATGATCCGCAAATCAACCAGGTGCTGCGCTTTCTGCTACCGCGCTATACCTGCGAACTTTCAAATCTCATCTTCCCACCTAATAACTGTCTGTCTCCCCCTTGAGCGCTTGCCTTTACTGGGAATACAGTTAACTTTGATGACCAGTAGTTACGCTGCCTACGTGCTACGTACCCGGCCCATTTCTTATTCTTGATTCCAGCTATGATATCCTTAACGCCAATTTGTTGTCTGACCCACTCTGTTGTCTTCTTTTCTTTTCAGGTATCACCTACAATTTTCCTTTCCATCGCTCACTGCCTAACCCAATTTAATCTGAAGCCTCTTTGTATAAGACTCGAAGTTTCGGCTCCGTAGGTAAGTGCCGGCAGGATGCCGCTGTTATATATCTTCCTTTGAGGGTCAGTGGTAGATTACTATTCATGATTAGAGAATTCTCGCTCTCCAAATGTGAACCACCCGTCCCTATTCTTATAGTTATTTCACTGTCATGGTTCCGCTCCACGGTTACAATACCTGCCCTAAGTAAACATATTCTTTTACAAATTCTAGCGGCTGTCCACCTATCACAAGGCGCTGTTTTCTGTCGAGAATATTGCACATTCCTTAAGATTTACGCATATAATTTTCAGACCTACTCGTCTGCTTTCCATGTCCTGTCTAGTAATTGTGAGCTGTAATTCGTGCCCTGAGGTACTCATGAAGGCGATGTTGTCAATGAATCGCAGCTTACTAATATACTATTCATTGCCCCGCCACGGTGGCATAGTGGCCCAGGTACTCGGCTGCTGACCCCTGGGTAGCGGGATCAATTCCCGGCTGCGGCGGCTGCATTTCCGATGGAGGCGGAAATTTTGTAGGCCCGTGTGCTCAGATTTGAGTGCACGTTAAAGAACCCCAGGTGGTCGAAATTTCCGGAGCCCTCCACTACGGCGTCTCTCATAATCATATGGTGGTTTTGGGACGTTAAACCCCACATATCAAACAATCAATCAAGATAGTCTCCGTTAACTCTTGTCTCTAACTTGTTTTTCAATCTAGGGCTCTGAAAACCTCCCATAAACACGCGGTGAATAGCATTGGAGAGATCGCGTCTCCCTGTTTTACGCTTTTTTAATTGGAATTATGTCGGTTTCTTTATGGAGAACTATAGTGGCTGTGGATCGGCTGAAGATTTGTTCCGGTATGTTTATGTAGAGTTCGTCGATGCCCTGATACTCCAGTGTCTGCATTACTGCTGATGTCTCGACTGAGTGAAATGCCTTCTTAATATCTATGAAAGCTATGTATAGGGGTCGGTTGTATTCCGCGCGTTTCTCTATTACCTGACTGACAGTATGAATATGGTATATTGTGGTGTTGCCTGTGCGGAATCCTGCTAGCTGCTTTGGTTCATTGAACTTTAATGTCGCCGTGCTTGTAGTAGCTATTATTTTTGTAAATATTTTGTAGAGAATTGATAGTAAGCTGATCGGCCTGTAATTTTTCTAGTCCTTTACGTCTCCTTTCTTAGGGATTAAGGTGATGTTGGCGTTCTTCCATTATTTTGGTGCCCCGTCCATAAAAACTTCGTATATAAGGGTGCGAGTTTTTCCAACACAATTTACCCGCCATCTTTCTCTAGGTCTCTTGTTACCTTAACCTCATCAGTGGCTCTGCCTCCTTGCACTCCTTCTAGGGCTTTCTTTACTTTCACTGTCGTTACTGGTAGGATGTCAAATTTTTATGGGCTATTTTCGCTATCGGTATACAAACCTCAAAATTACGACGCTAAATACTTGGACCTAATTTTTTTATTCTAAGAAATAACACTCTCATTTAACGCTGCACCATTTCTACAACCATTAACAACATACTAATCAGACATAATCAATCTAAATCCTTAACTCCATATCAAAGAAGAACTAACACCTCCAAGATTAGTTTTTTTCCTCGCACTATTAGCTAATGGAAAGCCCCGCCAATATTGTTGGTTCATTCAGTTGAATCGATAAGCCTGATGGCTTTGTAATCGATAGCATGAAGTTGAAATGTATGTGACTATGTGTTTATTTTTCACGTTTGCAAATCATTTGGACCTGCAGTCTCTTGTAATAAAAAATGAAATAAAGTATGATTTTGAGCGAAGCGGTAGTGGAGAACTCTGGAAGTTTTTACCACCTGAGATTTTTTGAATGTAGACTTAAATATACTATGTTGGTGGTGCCTCAGATGACCGCCCGAAGTCCTTGGAGCAGGACGGCATCTTCAGCTTGCCGGACGGTCCAAAGCCTGTCGGCCAGCTCGTCGCTCGTGAGTGCGGTCACCTGAGGCACCACCATCATAATCGACAGAGAGTGGGAAGGGACAGGGGTCTATCCCCTCTCCCCAACCTTGCCCGGTAAAACTGCCGGACATTGAATAGAGTTCGTTCATTCATTCAGTCATTCATTCACTTAGACATAGGTATACGAGCCTCTAGAATTTTCGCCTCCATCACTAATGTGGCCGCAATGGTCGGTATTGAATCCCGCAATCCTCGGGTCAGCGATCAAGCACCACAATAACTACACCACCATGTTGGGTCATATAAGTTTTTCTGTAACTATACAATAGAACTTCGTTGACACGATAATGCATAATGCTTTTTTCGTCTTGATACGTTTTTATTTTTCGCATAACCACATTTGTTATTACGATTTTCGAACAATACTTATTATTTTTCTGGTCCCGGGAAAAAAACGTGTCAATGGAATTCGATTTCATCAAAATCAATACAGGGCGCCATATAAGAGCCCTGCTCATAAGGCTCTACGTCCCTGTCAGTACGGTCTGCAGTCGATTGGTCGGCTGATCAATCAATCAGTCAATCAATCAATCAATCATTCAAGATTTCTTTTCAACACTTTAATACACAACGTAACAAGAGACAACTAGAGAAAAAACTCGAAAAAGTTCTTCGGTTTTATTGCAATTGCTCTAAAATGGCATTTTAGTTGGTATATATAGTGTGATATACTAAAAGATAATATTTTCATCTGCCTGTAAAACAAAGTTCGGAATGAAAAAACGTGTAGTAAATATTTAAAAACAAATATATGGCCACTATACAAAGCTTGAGTGATAAACAATTTTATACAACAAAGAACGATACTTATAAAAAACAGCATGGAAATGAAAATTATCCTGGTTATTTCTTTACGCAAATCAAGTTCTTGTTCTGTAAGGCGATGCGTAAGACAGTGACCCCGGGTTGCAGCGCAGCCCTCGAATCTGCATGCGAGGCATCCGAGTTGTGGACCTGTGGTCAAGTGTGACCACTCAGTTCACCTCTC